>NC_056748.1:44280335-44317835 GCF_019279795.1 Protopterus annectens | reverse complement strand
AACTGTTAATAATGCAGTAGACACACTAGATATAATACAACAAAATACAAAGTAAGGAAATACAGTATGGTATAATGTCATTTAATATTATGTTGATGAGTAGTTAAAACCCAGGTGGAATCACAAATCGAAGCAGAAACAGACATAACTGCAGGAATGAAATAAAAACTTTTTGCTAGTACGCTTACAAGGAATATAGTCCAGCCCATGCTTTTCAGACTAACATGGGGTAACCAGGGAGTGAGAAAGTTAGAGTGGTTAGATGCACAGACACACACACACACACACACACACACACACACACACACACACACACACACACACAAATTTACAGTTGATGTGTAGGTCTGATCTTGGGAAGGGTCTTCTCTGTGGAGCAGCTGAAAATATATTCTTATACAGTCCGAATCTGCTCAGCACGATATACTTTGCACTGCTTTATGTCAGTTTGCTTGTTTACTAAGTGGTTATATCCACAATGTATATATGTACAGTAAAGAGAGGGTACATTATAGTTGCAGGAAGCTCATGCCATAGTTACATAGCATGTATATAGACTCGTTAGAAATGCTGCTAGAACAGCTCATGAGCTTGCATGAAATTACGGAAGAAATAACTATATCAGATAATGAGAGAGTGCTGACAGAAGACATTATATAGTCTGATGGCAATACACTATGTATATTGATATAGTATATACAGAGCCATTATAACAGCCTGAAGTCTGACTTACTATATAGATACCACCAAAGACATTTTCTCTGAATGCAAGCCTGGCATGTACATGTCCAGACACATGCAACAACTGGAATGTTCACAGAGATACCTTACTAAAAGGATATGAGGCCCCACATGGATCAACTCAATGCCCTGTCACTATACGTGGTGTCCTACTGACTGCTAAGAGGTGACCTATGTCTGGCATATAAAGCATCTTCTGACCCATTACTGATGGATTTACTGCATATCAGCAAGTCAAATGGCATCATAAACACTCTGTCTAGGCATCCAAGCATCTTCTGCAACATCAACAGAACAGTTTGGAGGGAGAAGTATATCTCACAGAGGATACCACTGTTGTAGAATAGACTTCCCATCCACATAAAACAAAGTTCATCCTTGTCTATATTCAAGCACAATTTAGATCTATGGATGTGAAACAGAAAAGGTTACCCTATGACTGCCCCCAGTACTACAAATGGGCAGATGCAGCTCCTAAATGCTTTATCCCATGCATGGGTCCCCTCAAATTATCTATGATATGATCCCAGTTATTCTCATTAGGGTAATATATAATTATCGACCAAGGGATGGGTAAGGCTAGTCTATAACAAAATGGTCTAGGTTATTTTGAGCACTAAAAGGAAAATTGGCTAGGCTTAAAATGGTCCAGAAGGGCTGCTAGCTTAGTACTTACCTATATCCTTGCAGCCTTAAGATAAATACATGTATAACAGTATATGTTGCACAACAGTTATTTTATTTTCTAGTTAGACTAGTTAGGAAACATATAGGCAGAAATGAGCTTCCTGGAATATTGAAAAATGTCAATGTAATACCTGATTAAGCAGTGCAAAACCAAGGACATTTTGTATGTTGGTATATCCAGAAAGAACATGACAGCAGACTTGTGTATAGCTGAAACACAGTCTGCTGAAACTGGAGACCGTAAGGCAGTAGCTATAGATAAAGGGCATGCAGCAAAACAACTTAGCCCATCCCCAAATGATCTTAAAACCCAACTGGAGTTAAAGAGACTACAGCAGGAGATGAAATACCTGGAGTTCGAGGCAGCTGACACAATGAAACAGTTTGCTTCTCAAAGGCAACAAACGTAGAGAGAGGTGGAAGCTAGAAGAAAAGACAGAAGCAGTGCTAACAGTAGAGGTAGGTGGTGTTTTTTCATCAAGGGCACACAAGTAATGGAGGTAGAAAGCTGAACTCTACATACCATGGTCAGTGCAAAATCGTTTCTTCAGAAGAAATGATGGAGACGACTGTCAGATGTAGTCAAGAGTATTTAATTGGTTTACTACCATAAATCTGAACCACAAAATCTTGAATATCAAAATCCCAAGACCATTAAATTGAAAGCCCAAAATGCTGAAGACCACAATATCAAACTCCAGGACTTGACACCCCCCCCCAAGGCCTATGTTAGCACTCATTCTTAAGTTCACATTAATACAGGGCACATATTAACACTCAATAATGGGATCACACTGGTAGGGTGATTCAATATTTAAGATTTTTAGGCATTTTGGTCTTCAGCATTTTTGTCTTTTGATATTATGGTCTCAAGATTTTGATTTTCATGATTGTGTGGTTAATTGCTACATTGACAAACAGGTCAGAGGGGACAGATCAACAAAGTTGCTGTATGCTGATGATGTCACATTACAGGCAGACTCTGAGCAAGAACGTTTGCAAAGAGTAGGTGACTGGAATGCAAAACTGAAGGCAAACAGGATAAAACTGAGTAGAGATAAGACAGTTGTAATGGCAGGAGGAAATAGTGGAACAGGTTAACAGCTTCAAGTACCTGGGAAGGGTGGTTGAAGAGAAGAGAAGTCTGATTAAGGAGGTCAAAACTAGAATTTGAGGGGTTGTAGCCATCTGGCACAAAGTGTCAGATGTAGTGTATGACAGAAGAATGCCAAAGAAACTGAAAAGTAAGGTGTACAAAACAGTGGCAAGACCAGTACTACTGTATGATACAGAAACCTGGGCGGTGAAGGCAGATCAGCTGAGGAAGCTAGAGGTGATGAAGATGAAGTGCCTGAGACGAGTGGTAGGATGCACACTATGGGACAGATGAAGAAATAAGGACATCAGAGCAGAAGCCAAAGTAGTTCCAATTGCAGAAAAGATGAAAGAGAACAGATTACTGTGGTTTGAGCACATGTGCAGAAAAGCAGAAGACAATCTGGTGAAGATTCGGGAGAGACAGTAAGAAGGCAAGAGGAAATGAGGGCATTCAGCAAAGAAGTGCATGGATTGTGTGAGAGAAAACTTGTGACAGTCAGGCATGAATGTTAGGTAGGAAAGTAGCACTGACTAGAGAGAGAGATGACAACTATTGATATGACACCCTGAACCCAAGCAGGGAAATATGAAAACGGGGGCTGATGATGATGATGATGATTGTGTGGTTCAAGATTGTGATAGTACACCTGTGTAATCACCACCAAACTAACCAAGGTTAATGGGTCTGGTAATCACCACCAAACTAACCAAGGTTAATGGGTCTGGTAATCACCACCAAACTAACCAAGGTTAATGGGTCTGGTAATCACCACCAAACTAACCAAGGTTAATGGGTCTGGTAATCACCACCAAACTAACCAAGGTTAATGGGTCTGGTAATCACCACCAAACTAACCAAGGTTAGTGGGTCTGGTAATCACCACCAAACTAACCAAGGTTAGTGGGTCTGGTAAACACCACCAAACTAACCAAGGTTAATGGGTCTGGTAATCACCAGCAAACTAACCAAGGTTAATGGGTCTGGTAATCACCACCAAACTAACCAAGGTTAATGAGTCTGGTAATCACTACCAAACTAACCAAGGTTAATGGGTCTGGTAATCACCACCAAACTAACCAAGGTTAATGGGTCTGGTAATCACCACCAAACTAACCAAGGTTAATGGGTCTGGTAATCACCACCAAACTAACCAAGGTTAATGGGTCTGGTAATCACCACCAAACTAACCAAGGTTAATGGGTCTGGTAATCACCACCAAACTAATCAAGGTTAATGGGTCTGGTAATCACCACCAAACTAACCAAGGTTAATGGGTCTGGTTTTTAACTCATCTGTTCACAGTTAAGGAAATGTACTCTGTGCCAGAATGTCAAATGAGGATTGGCTGAATTATGATACATTTAACTACTGTTTATTTGAGTTTTGAACTGATTTTTAAAATGCATAGGAAAAATTTTTGAGAGCTTAGAAGAAAGGCAGAAGACATTGAATAATTATTTTGCAGAAATCATAGTTTCCTCTCATAGGTCGTGACTGGATGCCAGTTTACTACTTTTGAAATGCTACAAGACCGTATAATAAAACAGTAAGCTCTCAGTTCTTTGCTTGAGGACATATGGTCTGGTTAGCAGACTACAATGATAACATTGCTGAGGAAATCGGGGAAACAGATAACCTCTATCTAACTACTAGAGCACAATTGCATCAGACATGAGTACCCTACACTACACATGAGTATAAAGGGACTCATTGGGGCAGTCAAAACTTTCACAGCCAATTGCACAAATAAAAGGGTAAAACATTGGTCTGAGTATGTGACAAGTTCTTGGAATAAAATGTTTCCAGCATAACAGCTGTGGAATATAAAGTACAAAAGTATGCAGCAATGGCTTGGACCAAGGGAGCTAATAAAAGCCGTAACACAATACTTGTAGGTTGTCTTGAAACTGCACATGCTTTAGATTATCAAGAGGGTCATATGCTGTCCTGGTAGACAGTAAATAAACTGTTATAAAGAGGGATACTGCTGCTATATCAAATGAAATTATTTTAAGCCTGCATTTTTTAGTCAAAAAAATTCAGGTAGTAAACTCCAGTTAGGGCCATAGGAAGGACACCTTTTCAGGTGCCACTGGCCAAGTTTCATCTGGAATAAGAAGGGTCAAGGAACAAGCAGGTGGCAGTGTTTGATGATCAAAAAACATTACCTATTAGAGCATCTGTGGGGATAGCAGACCGTACCCTATGGACACATAGTTACACACAGCCAAGCATGGTGGTAGCAGGGGTGAGAGCCAAGAAGTGTCCACACCTCTAATATAGGCTGGTAATATGATCACATTAGAAAAAGAGCTAGGTGGTAAAAAAAAAAAACCTGAACTGGAACTGCAGGTGTCATAAAGTACTGGACTTTCTCTGGAAGTTGTTATTCCATAGGAATAAATAGCTGATAGCAGTAAGTCTAAATTTGAGATGGTTAGCAAAAATATTGCCACTTCATTGAAAGAATAACTGAGGCAGGATGACAAAGAAATGGTTAAAGCAGGCACACATTCTGGGTTCCAGATTACAATACCTGAGGAAGATGTCCAAGGGTGCTCCTATTCCTTAAAGGCTGAGAATCTATTCTGTGAAAAAGGGATTGTTGCACAGAAAGTGGACTCCTAAAGAGAACCTATGGGGGAAGCAATGCAGCAGTTAGTAGTTTCAAGGGCATAACATCAAGCTGTAGTAGATGATATTCTTTTTTTTGGGGGGGGGGCATATGAGCATTAACTGTACAAAAAGAGAGGTTGCTGCAAATTGTTTATTGCCCAAGCATTACTAAAGATGTAAAATGGCACTGCAAAGCTTGTCAGCAACATCAAGAGAGCATTAAGGCACGAAATAAAGCTAGGATGTACCCCGCTGGTAGAACACAGTATAGCCAGACGAATCCAACAAAAGGTGAAAAGTGGTAGAAAAGTGATCCACAAGCTCTGCTGGTGAGAAGGGCATTTACAGGAAGAGCAACGCATACGATAAGTAACAAGTAAATGCATATTACATAATGTAAGAGATAAACGGAAACAATTGGAAAGTATTACAGGTTACAGCTTATAACAAAGTAATGTTTTGTACAGCAGTGGAGCTTGGCTGAAGTTCATCATGATTTTACAAATAGAAAGAGCCCACAGCATATGGCTAGCTTTGTGAGTTTCATTTACAATTGTGTTGGGGGTTTTTAGACAAGAAGCAGAATATCAGGTTCATAAGTTCATAGGTAGGTACAAGGCTATCTGCCCGAGGGCATTTATAAGCCTAGCCAGAGTGTGTCAGCTTTCGCCGCCCCATTGATTAATTAACTGATCCTCTGTCAAGCAGAGCCAATGAAGTGATCCCAGGGGAGTATTTTCTGTTACCCATCCACTCGTCAAGGTTTCTCTTGAAGAGTGTTAATGAGGGGCTCTGCCTGATGTAATTTGGAATTTTGTTCCAAAGCATGGGTAGTCTCTGTGACAGGAATCTATCCCTTCAGCATGTTCTATTTATTGTTGTGGTGAGGTTTAGCTCACTAGAGCACGTGGCTTGCAGTGACTTGGATTTCTTTAGGTGGAGCATGTCCATCAGTTCTGAGTTGGACATGGCTTTGTAAGTTAGGCAGAGTTTACCTCTGAGTAAGCGATATGCCACTGAGTACAGACAGAATTTTTTCAGTCAGCCTGCATAGGACATATGTTTGAGGTCAATAATCCTCTTGGTGAGGTGCTTTTGTGGTCTTTCCAGCTGTTGGAAGTGTCTTGTGAGGTACATCCCAAATGGAGCATTGTACTCTATGATGGGTCTAATGAGTGATGAGTAGAGGGGCACTATAACCTCTTTATTTCTAGATGCAAACTGCTTAGTAATTAGATGGGCCACATAGACGGATTTCCTAACTACTTTGGCAATATGATTGTCAAAGGAGAGATTACTATCTACCTGGGTCGCCAGATCTGTTATTACCTATTTTGTATTAAGAGGGCTGCCACCTATGTGGTAATTCGTGGGTGTTTTGTTTTTCCCAAACAGGATGACTATGCATTTTTTGGCATTTAACTTGAGGCCATGACTTTGACACCAGGTGTCTGTCTCAGTAAGGCCTTTTTGAAGGATGTCCATGTCAGCTGGAGAGTCAATTATGGCTGCCAGTTTGCAGTCATCGGCGAACTTGGTTAGCCATAGTCCTCTTGTGTTTACCTGTACTTCCGAGAAATATATGCTGAACAGAAGGGGTCCCAGAACCGAGCCTTGCTGGATACCACTTGTGACTGGTTTAGAGTTGGACCTGGAGCCTGCTATTCTTACCATGTGATTTCTGTCTGTAAGCCAGTTGGCAACCCGTCTTGTGACGCAGGGGTTTATGTTCAGGCTGGTGAGTTTTTCTATAATACCCGAGTGAGGAATGGTGCCGAACGCCTTGGCAAGATCAAGGTAGGCTGTGTGAACCACCTTTCCCTTGTCTATGGTCTTGGTGACTGTCTCGAAGAAGTCAACCAGGTTTAGTAGGCATGATCTGCCCTTAACAAGGCTGAACTGGGTCGGGTCAAGTGTTTGGAGGTTCCCAATGTCTTTGTTAATGAGTTCCATGATGATGCGCTCCATAGCCTTGCAGACCACACTAGACAGGCTTATGGGGCAATAGTTACCAGGGTCAGTTGTGGCCCCTCCTTTGTGGAGCGGAATAACTGTTGCTGTGCACCATTCTATGGGCACGTAGCCTGTGGAGAGGCTGAGGTTGAACAGCATGTTCAGGTGGGGGGTTAGTTTGTTCTGTAGTTCGTGCAAGATGCAGCCTGGGATGCCATCTGGCCCCATTGATGCTGTGTTTTTCGCTTTTGAAAGGGCTGTTTTCACCTGTGCTTCTGTGATTTCCGGGACACTACACTTTTCCGGTATTGTTGTGGGCCCTTTTGAAGGTGAGAGGGAGGTGAAGTTTGCACTGAATCTATCTGCCAGGATGTTGGCAATATCAGTAGGTTCAGTATATTTTGTGCTATTTTGCATTAGCACAGAGCATATCTGTGAGTTGCCACTTAGATTCTTGACATAGCTAAAGAAGGCTTTGTGGTTATCTTTCGAATCCTTAGCTATTTTTCTTTCAAAGTTAGCCTTGGATAATTTTATGAGGGACCTTAGTTTCTTACTGATACTGATCAGGGATGTCTTTCCTTCTTGGGATTTGCTTTTTTTCTGAACTAGTTTGCTCCTTCTGCTGTATAACCTGTTTATGGCAGGGATCCTCCAGACTGGTTTCCTTCTCTTAGGGGAGTGAGTCTTGGTTTTGCTAGGGATGGCACAATTCATGCATCTTTGTAAGTGCTCAGAGAGTGCAATTGTAAAGGATTCTGCATCTTGGGCAGTGTTATCCTTTAGTGTGGGGGCTGTGAAACTTACCACCTCTGCCTTAAGTAAGGTGAAGTTTGCTTTAGAAAAGTTTTTCACTGTGGTTTCCTTGGTTTATGGGTGGTGGTGTGGTGTGGACATCCAGGGTGACTAGTTTATGGTCTGATCTAACCAGTGATGGGTTGACCTCTGGTACGGAACACCTGTCGCCCATGTTGGTGATGACCAGGTCCAATATGTTGTGGCCTCTGGTAGATGAGTTTACCAGCTGATCCAGTGCATTTGAGTTGATAAATTCCAGGAAGTGCTGAGCCTGGGAGTTTGTACTCAAGTAGTTTTCCCAGTTAATGGTAGGGTAATTGAAATCATCCAATATCAGGGAGTTCGATAGGGCCTTCATGTTTTCCAGTGTCTCCAGAAAGGTGGAGTGGTGGTCCTGGGTCATGGAGGGTGATCTGTAGCAGGCCACAATTTGCATTGCAGATTTGCCCGATGTTAGTTGCACATGGATGATCTCAGAGGTATCATGCTGAGCCACTAACCTGGAGGTGTGGGTATCCTTGATGAATATGGATACACCCCCTCCTTTTGTGTTTCGGTCCATGTTCTGTGGCCGAAATGTGTGGTATGAGTTGTAGCCCAGTAGTGCTGGAGTGCTGTCTGGAGCCTTGAACCAGGTTTCAGTTACTGCACAGATGTCGACGTTCTCCATACCGAGGAGTGCTTCGAGCACATTCATTTTGAGATTGAAACTCCTGGCATTGAGTAGCATAACCCTCATTTTTTTATTTGTACTGTTTATGGTGGTGGGTTTGAATTTTGAGCCTTGCCTAAAAAAGGCACTATGGGGGCAGAAGAGCCTTGGCCAGTATTTGAAAGCCAAGGCGTGACAGGTGCAAGCCGTCTCTTGTGAAGCAACGCGGCTTGTCAAACATGTCATCCCAGGCTGACAGACACTGGATCCCCTTTGAATGACATCAGAAGCTTAGCCAATTGTTGAAATTGATAATTTTTTTCTTTATATTGAGGTATCATTCTTGGTGAAGGCAGGATGCTACTCAGGGTCAGGGTCATACCCGCCTGGGCTACATGATCAGAGAACTCTTCCATGTCTCTTTTCATCTAGTCCAGGGAGTTACGTCTCAGGTCATTCACACCAACATGAACAATGACAGAGTCTTATTTATACTTGTTCTGGAGTGACCTGAGTGCTTGTGTTATGTGGTGGATTCTGGCTCCTGATAGGCAGCTAACAGTAACCTTCTTGTCCAGCCTAGTGAGTGGGGCGTCGGTGTGCCTGATTATTGAGTCACCTATTACTAGTGTGTTAGGTATGTTATTTCACCTTAAGGGCTGGATTGTGCTGCAAATTGATTTTGTGTTTTATGTGTTGTCTAGTTTATGACAAGAGGTGCAGGTTTTGTGAGTGTCTGCTTTGGAGCTCTCTGATGCTTTTGCAGGTTTTTATTTAGAGCCTCCGAGTATGATTTTGTGTATTTATGTTTATTTTTTGCCAGTGCTGGTTTAGTAGGTCTATGTGAGGCTGGAGGTGTGGTGCAAGTGTTAACCTTCTCCTCATGACTGTCTGTTCCAGTCTTGGGTGTAGAGACCTTAGCCTCCAGTTTGGCTGTATAATTGCATCTCTCGCATATGTTAGTGTTTTGTGGTAGGAGGAGAGGGCTGTCTGTGTACATGAGGCAGTTGTAACATTGCTTCAGGATACCCAGATTCACCAGCTGGATTGGAGAGTACACCTGAAGTTGCCCTTTGGTCATACCTGAATAGTAGGGTGAGCTGCTTAGTCGCTTGGTTGGTGAGGGGTGGATAAAGAGCCTTGCCCTGCTGGGCAGTCAAGTGTCGGGGTATATTAGTGCTTACTATTAGGTTTGAGCAAGTGCTGGACTGTAGGATGATTTTTGAGTGCTTTGGTTGAGAGTTAGACTAGTTTCAAGTGAAAAACTGAAGAGGAGACTTAGTGGAGCCGGGAATAATTTAACCCTAGCTAACCGGTGCTGCCCGGCGTACAAAACCATGCAAACGCGGTTTTCAAACTACTAACTTCTTGGCTGGAACCACTCCTCCAGGGACAGATGGCTGCTCAAAGTTCCCCTCTCTCACAGGTGAACAGAGAAACTTCCCTCTATCCAAGTAAGGTATGGGCAACTCTGAAACTTGTAACACAGCCCTGAATTCAGCACTAGCCTGAAAACTGGACTATACTAGCTTAGAAAGGTGGGAAACAAGAATTTTTTTTTGTTTTGTTTTTTTGTTTGTTTTTTTTTTTTTTGAAAAGATAAGGCAAAAACAGAAAAAAGTACACTTAAAACAGCTTTAAATGACTACAAGTGATCAGAAAAGGCTATCACACTTTAGTGTGTAGCCTACAACAGTTAAACAATTTATTTAAACAAAAAACAACTTTTTAAAAGTGCAGGCAGTCAAATAAGTACAATATTTGAAAAAAAAAAACAAGCTTTTAAATCACAATAAGTGCTGGAAAAATCAGCGTTTAGGCAGAAAACAGTTAAATACTTTAAGAAAATGCAGAAAACTGATAATCAATCCAAAATCTCTCTTTTAAGCTAGAAGGCTTGTATCAGGCTTTCTAGTGCTTTCCAGTAGGTTAGTTACAGGAAAGATGGGAAACAAGCGCAGATGTGATTTTTTAAACCAGAAAATTGAAAGAGATGGACAACTTCCCGAATGATCAATGAACTACAATTCCTGGGCCAAGAACCACTCCTCTTGTGGTATTCAGGCTACCTAGTACTTACCACTCCCACTGATAAGCTAGAAGGCTGCACTCCAACACAAAGGCTTGGGGGGCTCAGAAGCTTACAAACAGTCCTGGATACAGCAAATCTGTACCTGGACTAGACTAGTTACGGGAAAGGTGGGGATCAAGTGCAAACATGGGCTTTAAAACCAGAAAGTTGAGAGAGATGGAAAAAACTGCCCAAACGGCCAATAAACTACAATTTCTGGGCCAGAACCACTCCTCTTGTGGTAGATAGGCTACCTAGTGCTTACCACTCCCACTGATAAGCTAGAAGGCTTCCCTCCAACACAGAAAGGCTTGCGGGGCTCAGAAGCTTACCAACAGTACTGGATACAGCAACTCTGTATCTGGACTAGGCTAGTTACAGGAAAGGTGGGAAACAGCGCAAGTGCGGCTTTTAAGCCAGCAAGTTGAAAGAGATGAAAAATTGCCTAAACGGCCAATAAACTACAATTTATGGGTGAAAACTCACTCTTCCCATGGTAGATAGGCTACCTGATGCTTACCACTCCTACTGATAAGCCAGAAGGCTTCCCTCCAGCACAGAAAGGCTTGGGGCAGCTCAGAAGTGAGATGTGCCATTCCCAAATGTTGTGACATTTACATTTTGTTTGCTTAAAGAGATATACTTTCATTTGTTTCTGAATGTAGGGAATGAAAGCAAATCACTCATTGTTTATGGATGGATACCCAGATTTTGGGGGACAGGACAAAGAAAAAATGTTGTTTGCTTTAGCTTGATGAACTGAGTAAGGAGGTTTGGAGTGGATGTGGAGAATGTCCTCAGATAATTTATAGTCCATCCTTCTGAATATCTATTGACAAAGTAGGGAAAGTATTAATTACTGATGAGTTTAAAGACCATATAATCTATGAGGATGGTAGTTCTTTGCGGAAATGGGTTGCCATTTGAGCAAGAGTGGTAGAATAGTGTTCTCTCCTAGGGGGACAGGGTTATGAATCTTTAGAACTTGTCAGAGATGGACATATGTAGCTCACAGCTGAGTGCCCTAGTGGGCTAATGCACTATGCTGTAGTTGTCAGGGTGCTGGGTTCAATACTTGGCGGGGGTGTGTATTTTAGACTTAAGTTGGCCTACTGGGCTAATGTATTGTGCTGTATTGAGAGATTCCTTTTCAATGTGGAGACAATCAGGGTGAGTCTATATTCCAAAATGTAGGAGAAGGATTCCACTGCCAATAGCTATTCCACCTTGGGAGGATAAGAATTATGACATTTCTTTAGTTCCGAAAAGTAACTGGCTTGCTTTCACTTTGGTGACTTGGCTGTGGTTCTGAAAACTGACAGTGAGGTCTAACCAAATTCCTATGTATTTGTAGATGTGGACAGTTTCTAAGTTTTTTTTTTATTATTGTGTGTATTGAATCAGATAGAGAAGTATTTATTGAGTTCTGTGGGGTGACAGACAAACACATTTTAGTAGGATGTAGGAACAAATAGAACACTAGTAAGCAAAGAACTGCAGCTTTTTAATTAGTTATGAAATAAGGAAAAATATGTGAGCAGACAGGCTGAAACTGCTAACAAATTATTTTTTTATTTATATAACTCATGCAGTCTAAAACATCATTTACTACACAAGCATGAAAAAATCTTACTGCATTGAAGTAACAGCATAAACAGATGAGATGATATAATTAATGACCTTAAACTGGTGTTTGAATGTTGATCTTTGCAAGGGGCAGTGACATATTACAGGTTTCTTTTAAGGCATTCTAACTGTTCAAATACTATTGAGCATTTGAACTCTCTAACACCAGCAAACAGTTGCCTAGAGTTTACAGTGGTCACACATGCAAATATCACACCAGTGTATTAAACATAGAGACTAAACTTTTTTATGGTTTCATCAACCTTTCCAGGGACAAAGTTTGGGTTAAACTCTCTTCTTTTAATACTGTAGGGATGGAAGGAGTTAGCCCCGGCAGAGTTCTACAAGACCCTCGCCACAACATTTGCAGCTCAAGATACCACTGTGGATCTCTTTCTGCTCAGCAGAGAATACTGTGACCTGGCCTCTCTGTGTGAGTATGAGCCTTGATGTCAGTGTAAACATATGTTCATTATGACAAATATTACCATGTGTCAGTTTGTGTTATTCAACTCAACAATTACAACAGATGAATAAAGACAAATTGATTTTATCAAGAGCTGCCTAGAGTTACTAATTAATAACACATGAAACCTCTGTATTGGTTAGTCTAATCAGATGACAGTAGCTTCCATTGCTAAGATCAGTCTTTGAGAAACACATTCAACAGATAATGTCACTACTTAAAGTCTTAACAGCAAAAGTGTAACATTTACAGAAAAATTCAGTGTCCTACTACAGATTACTTCAAACACAAGCAAGAAGCAAAAATGCAAGGAATAGAAACTTCAATAAACAATCTTAAGTTCAGATTCTCAGGAGGGTATAAAACATACTTTCTAGAAAAGTAAACACAATATTTTTAAGAAAATAATAAGAAACTATGACTAGATTCTAACATTTAAGGATTTATGGAACACTAGTTCCATAAGTTTATTAACAAAGTTCTAGCTTGAGGACCTTTGAAGAATTCTGACTGCCTAAAGTCTGGGTTGAAGGCATTCTGGCCAAACCAGTTATCCAAATTAATTCTGAAGGAATTTTACAGATGGATAAAGGAATATTGTTCTAAATAATCAGAAGTGTATTGAGGAATAAAATGTCTAAAAGTGCTATTACAATTATAAATTTGCAGTTTTAAAATAAGTCTCAATTCATTGCAGAAAAATGTTTTACAAACTAATATCAATTAACCTCTGACACATTGATAGTGCAGCCAGTATAGTTTTAGATGTTACCTTTCCTCCTAATGTAAATTAGAAATACATGTTAATATTTTTATAAATTATCTTTGAACCAACTCAAATGTATTCAACTGGCCAGAGGTGTGAGTGTAAAATAAACAGTTGTTTTTGAGAACTGGTCAGATATGTCATGAATAGGCTTCTCAATCCGCTTTCATTTCTCATAGACAGAGTTTTAAGCATGCAGCCCATTAAACTTAAAGGTCACAGTGATATCCATCTGATTTCTGAAAGAAAAGTCATTTTTAATATTAATTCCTAAATCATTGTGTGATGCAACTTCTTCAAGAACTACTCCTCACAAAAGCATTGGTTCCTTAAATCTCGACTGTCAAAAAAAATTGTGTTACATTTTTCCTTAATGAAAGAGTTTTCAAATCCAGATGCCCGACTTGTGATTTCTGCCACATACAAATTAAATTCTTCAAAGTCTTTGCTGAATATTATGGTAAATCCTGTTCTACACTCATCTGTATATGTATTAATCCAGTGGGAATTGCATGTAAGAATAGTAACAAAGACAATATTAAACAAAGGGACAAGGAGAGAGTGCTGAGGAACACCATAAAGGACTCTAGCCAGGTGTGATGGTCTGCCCTAGACCCAGTTCATGATCCAATTTATTATATAGGGAACTGATCCAGTTCTAAACAGTTGGTTGAAAATGAAATATAAACAAGTACCCAGTTTGGATTTAACATTTTTAATCACTACAGCAACTATTTTATCAGGGCTTATTGATGCAGTACTTTTAATTTTAACAAGGGCTTTCCTAAAGTTAGTTAAGGATATCTCAACACACAAAAGTATCAGAATAGCTCCACTTATACATGGCATAATTATGGAAATATATAAACTTTTTCCTTCAAAGATACTATCCCTCAACCATAAAACTCGTATAGAAATTCAGTCACAAGCTTTAATGCCACCCTCTTGGAGATATTCCTTAATCACACCAATCCTAAAGGAAAACAAATCCCCAAACCTCTGTACCTCATATAGACCTGTATCATTATTAAATAATGACTATAAGATATTTATGACAATATTAACTAACAGAATGAAAATACCACTATCCAAAAAAATAAATAATGATCAAACTGGATTTATATATCATACACACACACATGACAATATTAAAAGGATAATTTCTCTTATAGACTATGTTAATAAAGAAAATAAAGAAACACTCATAATTGGCTTAGATATAGAGAAAGCCTTTGATTCCCTAAATTGGGACTATTTATTCAAAATCCTAATGCTATTTGAATTTCCTGCATCCTTTGTTCATCTATATATATATATATATATATATATATATATATATATATATATATATATATATATACACACACAAATAATTTAGCGTATGTCAAATTAGGTCCTTTTACCTCTGAATCTATACATATAACAAAAGGCATTAAACAAGGATGTCCCATATCACCGATTCTATTTGCTCTGGCTATTGAAAAATTGGCAGATTCAATTCATAACAATATAAAAATCAAAGGAATAGATGTTTATGAACAATACAATTCTAAAGTAATGCTATTTGTTGATGACATATTACTAACATTGTCTAATACAAAAGAGACATTTGAAAAATTAGATATATTAATTGACAAATTTCACATGACTTCAGGACTCCATTTCAATAAATCAAAATCAAACTTTTTATTTTTAAACAAAAAAAAGAACTGCAGACTAAGGGGGATCATATCATAAGGAAACAAGAATCTATCTAGGAACTGAGTTATGCAAGGATAATAATGAATTAGTCTACGAAAAACTACAATAATATCATCAATGCAATTAAAATCTCTGTGGAAAAATGGAACAAAATAATTTTAACATTTGAAGATAGACTACAGTTAATAAAAATGGTTTTATTGCCCAAGATCCTATATATAGCCTTGGCAATACAACTGTTACCAGAAAGGAATATACTTAAAGAAATAAATTCATGCCTAATAAAATTTTTATGGTATCCCAAAAGAAACAGAATAACTTTAATACATCATATCAGACCATGGAAACAGGGAAAATTAAACTTTCCTGATATAGAAACATATATAAAAGCATCAATATCTAAAACAATCTCAGATTGGATAAGTCCAAATTACTCTGCAAATTGGAAAGAATTACTAGCTGTACTATCAATAAATTAATTTGAGTTACAAAAAAAATTCAAATAACAGATAAAAACAATTTGCCATTATGTATTAGTATGCAATATAACATAAGTAAACCCACTAAAACTCGTATGATTAATTATAACATTGATTCATTTAGGAAAATTATTAATGCAAATATAGATTTAAAAATCTGGTTTGATCTTTTAACACCATTTATAATCACAAAGAACTTTCCACATAAAATATATAGATAAATTATTAATTCCTGGGAACAGAAAGAATTTGTTTGTTGGCTCCAATGTATCAAAGAACTAAAAGTGTTAGATATGCAAGTAATAAAAACAACATACAAAATTCCACAACAGGACTGTCTAACTTTACAGATTATTCTGTCATATTCACAAGATTTAAGTAGAATAATTAACAATTCTTCATTTAAAGAAATACCTACATTTATGAAATACATATATGATGTCATATATAATGACTTTGACATGGGAACCATTATTTCAAAATTTTAAAAAATATTGATAAACTATAAAACAACACCCAAAACCTCATATTGGAAATATATAACAAAAGGACACTCAATACAGTTAACTGAAGATATTAAAACAAATATCTTATTATCGATAAAATATACATCCTTTTCACAATACTGGAAATTTTTAATTGGAAATGCTTGCACAGAGCATTCTTAACCCCAGACAGAATCAGTAAAATTAGTTCTTTGATAAAAGGAATATGTTGGAGATGTGAGCAAGTACACAACACAGATTGGAACCACATTTTCTTTGATTGTGTTAAAATGAAGCCATTTTGGAATGGTATTAATAACTTTCTTCTACAAGCTTTATCTAATGAATAATTTTATTTAACTAAAGCTCTTGTATTATTTAATGTGAGTGAAGGTCCTCATATGAATAGGTCAAACATGTATCTAGTATGGACTATACTTGCAATTTCAAAGAAGTGTATAACAAGAAGATGGAATACAAACACAATACCAACTTTGGAAGACTTCTACAGCCTACTGAAGACCACAGCATTATTGGAAATTAAAATTAAAGAACTAAGAATTTATCCAAAGCCATTTATCAAAAACCCTTGGGGAAAAATCTTATCATTGATTGACACTAAACAATAATTGATCAGATACTCTGATAATGAATTGGACATACTTATAAAGTAACTGTATACATTAATATCTGTTATAGTGTCAGGCTAATGTAAATAGTGTGCATAGTTATTTAAGATGTTATGTATAAATATTATGGAATTCATTCAAATGTATTTGAGAAATAAAAATAAATTTGAGGAAAAAAGTATCAGAATAGATAGGCTGGACCTTGTAAGTTCCATTAATAATGAAAGATATGCTAGAAATGTATTTGTTAAACTCATCAGCAATATTCTTGGTACAGAATCAGAACTGGATAATGTACTTGCAGATATGTTGGAATTATGTTTGTTAAACTTAACAACTACATCCTTCTCTTCCTATAGAACCAGAACTGGATTCTCATTTTTTTGGATAGGAGTAGATATAGCTGAACAATTCCCTTTTGTTGCTGTTATGGGCTAATCTTATCTCATAAGTTTTTTCTTATTTTGAGTTGAAAAAATGTTGGTATTCTGTTTGGTTTAGCTGTATTACTAAAAGCAGAAAATTTGCTAAAAAGTCATGATAATTTATTTTTATTCTTATATAATTTAATAAACTTATAATGTCATCAAATTGGAGATTTTGAATTCCTACTGCGTTTTTTATTTCAAGTTTTGCTGTGCATTCTGTATTAGTCCATAAAATATCATCATAGGTCTATGATCTACACACAGTTTTCAGTATTAAAACTCAGGGAAGACCAGTCCACAGACCTTATGTAAATAGGCTTAATTAATTTGATCATGATTATATTTTTAAATTTTGTAACACTCAACATTAGGACTAAGTAAGTGAAAAATTATAGAGTTGTGATTTGAAGTGTCTAAGGGAGCACAGTTTGAATCTAGGAAATGCAGTTCTCAGATTTAAAGGCTAAAAAGATCGAAACTAAACCATATCCAGTATTATATTCAACAGCTTGATGAAAACCATGAAAGGCAATAATTTCCAAAAACTCTTGTTCTGAATATGATTGGCTAAAGAGTTTACCCAGTCAGTGTTAGGGTAATTAAAAATATCCCAGTAATCTACATTTTCTACTGTCAAGAACTTTATGAAAGTACTGAAGAATCCAATGATGTTTGAGCATATTCATAGAAGGGCTATGATAGTCGGCAGCAAGTACAGAGGGATCCTTAGAAAGATAAATGCAAATAAATGAACCAGATAATTATCAGTGACTGTTAATAAGGATTGAATATTGTCATGAACCAGGATCAGAACACCTTTTCCTCTGTTCTCATCTGAGGTACATTCATGTGTAGTATATCTGGAAAATGAAAAATCCAAGAATTTACAAGACTCATCAGTTATTATTGCAATTATTTTAAAAGTTTTATGTCTTATCAAGAATTCTGACTCACTGTACTTAATATCTATACTACACACATTGCCAAAGTAGCATGATAAAGTAAGATTAAGTGCGCTATTTCTTGTGGTTTTTTTTTTTTTTTGTAGCCCTTAAAAGGGGAAAAATCATGGTCTGCTATTTGATCAGTTAGGACATCTGACCTATAGTGACTTAAAAGTAACCTGTCCCTAAAAAACTTTTGATTGTCATTCATGGGTGAATTCCTCTCACTGAGTTATCTTACTTAGATTATAGTATACCAGTTTGAAGTGATCATATATACTATCCTGTCTAGCTGACTACCCAAAACACTAGGGAAAACAGAGTCACTGTTGCCTAAACCTACTGTACCTACTCAACAGCCAGTGTGATTTATTATAAAATCCCTGTTACAGTTGGGAAAATATAAAATTTCTATCATATTTGGATAAATAATTGCTCTGAAGGCATCAATCAGCCAACCATCAGGTAAAATATCAGGGAATACAATAAGATGGGAAAACCTTTTCTAATATTAATCCATGAAAAACTGGTTACCAACAAAATGCTGAAAGTCAATGGTATTAAAATCTAGCTAGTACACTCAATAAAACGGAGAATTCCCATAATGTCAGGAATAAAACTATTTGATGCATTGAGTAAAGCTATTGCCTGTTTATAATTATATAATATGATGACTGAATGTGAAATATGCTGGTTTTATAGCCCTATGAAGTGCTATTCAAGTACAAAATCCTGGAAAACCATTACAGCTTCAAAAAATCTAAGACAAGTCAAATACTATCAATTATGAAAAAGTAACATAAATGTATATAATTTTAAGAGACAGTGTTATATTCCATATGTCTCTTCAAGAAAAAGAAATAACATTGAACTGGAAATGTCAGTTAAATAATCCTTTATATTAACAATGAATGTACTTTAATACCTTATCTGTAAAATGCATTATATAAATTTTGAAGGATATCTTACAATGGTTTGAATGTTACCTCAAGAGCAGACCATTCCATGTACACATGAATGACACCCTGTTAGGGACAGGCATTCTTTACAATGGTGTACTGTAAAGCTATATGATAGGCTCCTTCTGTTTTTACTTTTTTCCAATGAAATGACTAAAGACCTTTCACATGTTAACATACTTATATACAATGATAATTGGCTGTCCTTTCAGTCCAGTAATGACACATACAAACTACAGCAAAATTTCCTTCTAGTTTCACTGCTCTTTGTAACTGGCTGTACACCATTTCAATCAACTTCAATGTTATGCTCTTTGTCACAAGTATGAGGTTACACAGACTCTCCCGTTATAATATTTGATAAGAGTGGTAATACTATTCCTAACTTTACTGAACAAATGTACCCTGGCTTAACCTTTAACCCATCATTAAAATTTTCTCAACATACATCAAGGATAGTCAGTAAACAATAACTCAGTCTACACTATGTTATAGGATTATCCATCTTTTCTGTTTCTCTCTGCACATCAGCCTTAGAACAGAATGTCTTCACCTGCAGAACTGAATATGACCTTCCATTACTAACCTTCCATTCCAATTCCAACATAAATAAAATTCAGGCTGCAGTAAATACAATATGCTGGTTTGTTTTCATCACAGAGTCCCCC
This sequence comes from Protopterus annectens, assembly GCF_019279795.1. Lineage (NCBI taxonomy): Eukaryota > Metazoa > Chordata > Ceratodontiformes > Protopteridae > Protopterus > Protopterus annectens. The sequence goes on along the minus strand of NC_056748.1, from coordinate 44,298,067 downwards.
ACCCACCATTGTGACCTATTTAAAAATGTTGGCTGACTTCCTACAAACAGCAGAGCTACAGTACTGTTTAGGCATTCAAAATCAGCTCATAAGGTTACTGTCCACCCTTAAAAGCAAAACTTCAAATGTAGCAGCAAAGTTTCTCCCTTACAGATAATTAAGGTGACATCTTGTATCCAATTGGACCAAGTTTTAAAATGTCTATGGTGAAAGAGTTTTCTTTAAATTGAGCTAATCCTTTTGGAATTATCTTCCATATGAGGTTTGACAATGAAACACCTTAGAGGCATGTAAGGCAAAACTTACAGAATATTTGTCAAGTGAAGAATCCTGTACCTGCTTTCAGGATAATAGAAAGCTGTCTACTTACCTCTTTCTTAAAATTTTGGATTGATGGTACATCTGATGTATTACACTGTACATATATATTATTTATGTATATATTATTTGTTACTGTTGTACATGTAAATATTAACTGTTCACAATGTTGCCTTAAGGCCCAGGTCTTGGCTGAAAAGGGTCTAGAATCAGTCTTTTTACTCAGTGACTGAATTATAATGAATAAATGAATAGACATGAAACTTAAGGCTGCACAGACCAATCCCCTTGTATAAATCTTGTCAAAATGATACCTTAGAGCATCTAGAACAACATTTTATTTCAGCATCCCAGCTGGAAGAGCGCCAGCTGCAACAACAACAGAGTCACTGCACAAACTAACAAATTAGTTTTCTTAGCAAAAAATATGGTTTCCTCTTAAGAAAAAAATAAACCAATATTAAATGCAATGCAAATGAATATGCATGACTTCAAATACTGAAAGAAAAACACATCTGTCATTTATGTAGCATTTTCATGAAGCTGCACTGCTGCTAGATAAACATAAACCCTATAAAATAAGCTTTTTTAAGATAAAATACTTTTTGAGTAATACTTTTGATGCATATAACACAGAATAACTTCATAAATTAAACCATAAATCAGCAGTTACTACTTTCACGTGACTGCTAAGATACGCATAACTGTACATGGTCAGCAATTGCTTGCATGGACAATTAGCAAAATAAAATTAATAAAATTATCAAACTGAAAAGGTAATTTAATTGTTTAGTGCCTTTCATTGTCTGAACAATTCAAGTCTACTTCTTTTTCACACTTTCTTTCTTTCTTCTCAAAAAATGCACATAAAGTTATAACATCTTTGATTGTAAAATGTACACCACCACCTATATTTATAATATCCCCAAAATGTTTATTTTTTCCTTTCTTTATTTTTACTCCAACCACTACTAAGTTCTTCTCAACCTCCTTTAACAATGTTACCATCTATAATTTGCTTTTTGATGAATAATATAAAATCATCTGCACAAACTAGAATTCCTGAAATTTCTATTGTCTTCATAATTCTCCATCTCACATCTTTTAACATGTTCTCACTCTTAAATAAAATTGCATTAATTGTAGACAATGTTCATATTTACTTCTCATTTAACTATCCATTGCTTAACAATAACGCCCATGAATTTTAATATACAGTACACAATAAATTAATAAACATTTTAACAAAACCATAGCAGTTTAACACATTCCATATTTGTTATTGATTCAAATTATTCTGTACCTTTGATACACTATCACATACTATCAATTTCCCACATTTTCTCTTTGCCAATATTTCTTTCTTTTTCTATTTTTAATTTTGTCAATTTCCCCCTGCTGCATCATTCTAATGGCACTGTTGTGCGGGGTCCTCACCTAGTCTACACTAGGTCTACCAGCTACTACTAACCCCCCTGGATTTATTTAGTATCCTGCTGGGACCGGTTGTGGAACTTAAGTGCATCCTGGGTGGTCTCAACCCTCCATATTCCATTTGGGGGGCTTTTTTACTGTTATGCCCTACCCACTTTCCCTACTCCCTCCCCTATGCTCACTGACTTTGTCTGAGGCCTACTTCCCTCACTGGACCATGCCTCCCATTAGGGAGTGTCATCAGTGAACTCCCTTCCTCTTAGGATGGGTTCACCCATCCCTCCCCGCCACTGCCTCAGATGCCCAAGGCACTAATCAAACCTGGGTTGCCTGGCTCATAGTTTGGGCTTTACCATATATGCCATAGCATTGTCTTCTTCAACAATTTCTTTAACATTTATATGTTTATCAGATACTTCTTATATTTCTTCAAATAATGTCTTCCTTATTCCACCAGCACCCTCAAATGAAAAATATTCATCACATTTTTTAATACGCATTACATAATCAGAAAAATTTCACAAAACTATTATAAACAATGACTAGTAATCCACAAGAAATGCAGTAAAAAGAACTCATGGAGCTATAAACCAAGTAAATCCTTTAATAAGCACATTGTTCCAGTCCCAGGCAACCAAACTAGCCTGTTCCTTGACTAGTAAAGTGGTAGTTTCCTTATTTTCTGTTTAATTCACATTTATTTTGCAGTAAGGAATTCAGGCAGTGGTGTGGCTACCAAAGGGGGGGGGGGTTGTGTGACCAGAATTGGCTCCATTATATACATTTATCTGATTCCTGAAGCAATTCTGAAGTATTTTTGTTATTTAAAACTAAACTGGCATGTTACTTACTGGAAAAAATTCCATTTAAACTGTTGTTTTGATTCCTCAAGTGGTTCTGAGGTATTTTTGTCTAGTTATTTCTGTCTAGCGAAGTGCTCATTTCCTTTATTTTCTGTTTATTTTATATTGGCTTTGCAGTAAGGCAGTCTAGCAGTGGCTGAGTTACTAGGTGTGTGTGTGTTTGTGTGTGTGTGTGTGTGTGTGTGTGTGTGTGTGTGTGTGTGTGTGTGTGTGTGTGTGTGTGTGTGTGTGTGTGTGTGTGTGTGTGTGTGTGTGTGTATGTGTGTGTGTGTGTGTGTGTGTGTGTGTGTGTGTGTGTGTGTGTGTGTGTGTGTGTGTGTGTGTGTGTGTGTGTGTGTTTGTGTGTGTGTGTGTGTGTGTGTGTGTGTGGTGTGTGTGTGTGTGTATGTGTGTGTGTGTGTGTGTGTGTGTGTGTGTGTGTGTGTGTGTGTGTGTGTGTGTGTGTGTGTGTATACAGAGCTACAACAATGAGCAGATCCACTTAAATTATTTTTTCTGATTTTGGAAGCAGTTCTATAGCATGCTTGTTATTTTAGACCACAACAGCATGTTCCACAGTTAGCAAGGCACTAGTTCCCTTATTTTCTGTATATTTTACATTTGTTTTGCAGTAAGGAGGTCAGACAGTCATAGCTGTAAATTTGTGAGATGTTATTCAAACAAGTAGAGATCAGATAGCACACATTTGGATACAGTCCCTGCTAGAAGAAAACGATATATATTAGTGCTTTGGATGCAGTCTGTGTAGTCTTAGTAATGACATGTTTCCAGGCCTAGAAATGACAGTGTGTAACAAATGCGTCAGTATAAAAATGCGGAGTTCTGATTAGCAAGTCTAGAGAAGGAAATTAGTAGTCCTGAATAACATAGCAAGTTAAGCAATGATGCTGAAAGGACTGGAAACTGCCAAAATATACTTGTTCTCTCTGCATCTGATATATTGTTAAAGGTTTACTATCAAATGGTTGAAGTTCAGAATGGAAAGCTATCATAATGTAGAATCATATTATCGAAATTCAGAATGTGAAAGCAAAGCTATCATAATGTAGAATCATATTATCGAAATTCAGAACGTGAAAGCATTCAAATGGTCGAAAATCAAAATGTTTCAACATTTTCGACCATTTTCAACATTTTTCCACCCTTTGCGAAACCAAACCTGCACCAAATCAAACCCAGTGTGATTAAACACTACTTACTTACCCTCTTAACAGAAACTGGTCAGTATGAAACCAAGATAGGTGGAGGGCTATGCCTTCCACACCCCCAACTATATATTCTAATTCCAGGGTCGCAATACAGTGGGGAAAGGGCATACACACTGCCGCTACTATGTTCAGATGGCATGAAATTCGGCGAAATTAGTTTTTGGCGATATGGGCTTTCGGCGATGACAATGAAGTGATCAAGTTCATTTATTCAAACTGCATTGTAGTTTCGACATTCTGAATGGGTGTTTATGACAGTCGAATAAAGGATTTTCACATATATGTTATTCGGGTATGTTACTTTCAACTATTGGCCTTTCAACCATTTGATAGTAAACCATTGTTAAATATCTCCTCTTGTTGTGAAGTATATGCAACAAATACCACAAGAATTAAGACGTTCAGAATCCTCCATCTGTTTAAACATAAATCGATAATTTGTCCCTCATTGCAGATTTTGATGATGCTTTTTCACTGTGTGACTATTATTTATCTGACTATGTATGCTCACATAACTTACTTTCCAGCTTATCTGAAGATAACAACGCAATGAATAGTAACTGACCACTGCCAAATGCCAGTAAAAGTCCTAAGAGAATGCAAAATGCTAGACTGGCACTCTGAAAAGGATGCATTTTTCAGACAGAGAAAGGAAACTTAAATGGAGGATCACTGGGGTAATTTTCTATTCTTCAGCAAGATACACTACAGGATATATACAGACACATCAAAAGTGATATATTAATTATAAGTGATCCCATGATAAAGAAAAAAAGACAAATTTCTTTAATTAGTAAAGAAAATGTTACAATTTCTTGTTTAAGTGGTTTAAAGTTAGTCAATGCAACAAATGCATTAAGAAACACCTCAAGGAAAGATGGTCTTTTGATACAGTGTTTTTGCTTGAAGGGTTAATGATTTGACCAGAACCCCCTTATTTTCATATGTACAACCTGGAAGAAAACATCTTTTCAGTGCATCAGGAAATATGGGGCAGACGCCTGCCTTTGTGAAATATTATAATCATTTGGGCTAACTAGCTATCAGTATTCAAAGAAAATACTGGTTAACAGGTGGTTAAGCTGCTTTACCACTACAAAGGACATCAACCTAGTTAAAATAAAGGAAGACTTTAAAGATAAGGGAAAATTGTTCACACAGGATAAAGTCCACATAAGCTACAAGGATGTGCCATTACTAACCAAAAATCTTAGTGATTCTGTAAAACATTTTTTTAGATTTCAACAATTTCATTGTAGAAATGCAAGAAGGAAACATGAGTAGAAAAAGTGTAAGTACAGCTATAGGAATTCACGTAACCTGATCAATAAAGCAGATGAGATGTATGCCCGGGCAAGCATTAGTAATTATTTAATGCTGGTTTTAAATGAGGCCTGGGAAATGGAAAATATTAATTTACCTACAGTTCAAAAATGTACTAGTTTAAGTTTTTACATTAACACTAGGTTGAGGCCTTTCTATTTTCGACCATGAGTCTTTGATAGTTAGATAAGCGATAAGTAATACTGATTTTGAAATTATTATTGTTGACATTATTGACTTGATTAGAAGACATCACTTAAGAGTAATACCAGATTATAGAAGTCTAAAGTTAAATGTTGAACACCAAGTACAAAGTTTAGAATTAATTTAATAAATTATAGATCATAAAGAAACACTAAAGGTGGGTGATTTTAACTACCATTACATAAATCAGTACACTGGATAATGTAAATCTGTGAAGGAATGCAGGCTTTATGACAGAATAACACTGAAAAAAGCATGCCCATATGGTCATCTTTCTGACCAAAAACAACAAGGCTTTGGACTAGTGCAGGGAAAAGAATGGTAGACATCAAATAGTTGTCTCCTATCAGAAATTCAGATCAAGGTGCATTTTTTTCTTTTAAAGAAATAACTTTATATCTAAAGATGTAATAGCTCTCTACAGTTGTTTATTATTTGTTAAAGATCTTGTAGGTAAAGAGCTAGATACGAATAAATGAAATGCTGTATTACATAAAACGTTATACATTTGTACACAATGGTGTGAAATAATAATACAAAAAGGCTCATGAATACACAATACATATTAGGAATGGCATGTTGCAGGAGTGTTTAAACAACTCCGCTGTTTCAGTACTGAGGTGGTTCAAAAGAATTGTTAAGTTTGTTGTGGTAGTGCTAGGTGGCAGTGGCTACATGGCAGTCTAATCCAACATTATAATAGAGGTTATAGGAAAGAGTTAAGGAGAGGTTGTTTTAGTTCAGTTCTGAAAATGTGTAGGTTTTCAGTGAGTCTAATAGAGAGCGGGATGGAATTCTAGGATTTGGAGACATGGCTGAAATACAGAGCATCTCCTGCCATGATGCTTGACTGTTGAACCATGAGGAGATGGTTCTCACTAGAGTGGAGTTACCAGCTGAGGGTGTACCTTTGTAGCAAAGATAGGAGGGCAGAGCACCTTTCAGGAAGATGCACTACACCGTGTGATACTTTTAATTTAGAGAGAGTGTGGTAGTGGGGTAGCTCTAACAACCTGAGGTGCTTAAGGTCAATGCAGTGATGAGAAGAGCAAGCTTTACTGGATTTGAATTTGGCTATTTTATTGTAATATTGCTCACATTTGCTCTTTTCTGTGGCCTGGAATTTGGTGTAAATTGGTGAAGCATATCAGAGTGTGGGAAGAAGACAGGAAAAGGCAAGGGTTATCCTGCCACGTTAGCTGAGATACTGTTTAACTCTGCATAACAGACCTAACTTTTGGTGTTTTTATAGCTTGTTGAATATGTAAGTCAATCTTCACATTATCATAAACAGTGATACCTAGTAAAGTGTTGGAGACTATTTCACCTATTCTTTTGTTGCAGGAGGTGATTTTGAAGTTTGTATTAAACTCAGAGGTGTAAAGAATTAGTTTTGTCTTCTTTTGTTTTATGATGAGGTTGGGTTTGGACAGCCAAATTTTGATGGGACTGAAGGAGTCAACCTGAAGGACTTTTTGAAGCTGAGTATGACTCTGGGTTGATTATTGGCACATTGGATTTGTTGGCATGTTTATCAGAAGTGTAAAAATTATTAATAAATATGTTGAACAAGAGGGGCCCAAGTATTGATCCTTGGGATAAACCAACAGATAATGTTAGGTAGTAGTGTAGCGTGACTGCCATTTAACAGCTTGTCCTCTGTCATACTAGTTTTGGAACCAGGAAAGAGTGGGATAGGATAGGCCTAAGGATGCTAGCTGCGACAGTAGCTTGCCATGGGAGACTGTCTCAAAGACTTTTGATATGTCTAAGAATAATGAAAGAGTGGGATAGGATAGGCCTAAGGATGCTAGTTGCGACAGTAGCTTGCCATGGGAGACTGTCTCAAAGACTTTTGATATGTCTAAGAATAATGAAAGAGTGGGATAGGATAGGCCTAAGGATGCTAGCTGCGACAGTAGGTTGCCATGGGAGACTGTCTCAAAGACTTTTGATATGTCTAAGAATAATGAAAGAGTGGGATAGGATAGGCCTACGGATGCTAGCTGCGACAGTAGGTTGCCATGGGAGACTGTCTCAAAGACTTTTGATATGTCTAAGAATAATGAAAGAGTGGGATAGGATAGGCCTAAGGATGCTAGCTGCGACAGTAGGTTGCCATGGGAGACTGTCTCAAAGACTTTTGATATGTCTAAGAATAATGAAAGAGTGGGATAGGATAGGCCTAAGTATGCTAGCTGTGACAGTAGGTTGCCATGGGAGACTGTCTCAAAGACTTTTGATATGTCTAAGAATAATGAAAGAGTGGGATAGGATAGGCCTAAGGATGCTAGCTGCGACAGTAGGTTGCCATGGGAGACTGTCTCAAAGACTTTTGATATGTCTAAGAATAATGAAAGAGTGGGATAGGATAGGCCTAAGGATGCTAGCTGCGACAGTAGGTTGCCATGGGAGACTGTCTCAAAGACTTTTGATATGTCTAAGAATAATGGAGATACAATATTTCGTGTGTTGCATTTTTGACTGACAGTATTTATGAAGATGAGTAATGCAGTATTAGTGCTGTGGTCTAAAATCATACTGGATTGGAGGTAATAGATTTTTATCTGTGATATATTTAAGTAGTTGAATGAAGATACATTTCTCCAGGATTTTAGATAAGGGAAAAAGCATGGTTAAAGGCCTGTGTTTGAATAATTCAGTGATGTTGCCTACTTTGTGAAGAGGTAGCATATAAGATTCCTTCCAGAGGGAGGGGACACAAAATTCTTGGAAAGATCTGTTTATGAGAATTAAGATGGATAGGCTATGTGGGACAGTTGCCTTTTAAGTCATCAATACCTAAGGGGTGGGTTTACGTTTGAGGAGGGACTGCTTTATGGCAGAGGTGGTGACAGAGCGGAGGAAGAAGGTATTGAAATAATTGATGGGTTGAGAAGTATTTTGTGGATTGATATTGTTATTTTTATTGACTAATGAATTTATGATGCTTATGAAGTGGGGACTGAACAGAGTGGCAGTGATATCTGTATCCATATCAAGGCATGGGTTGGGCTTTTGACATCTACCAGGGGGTTAAGAGTTTTTGATGGAACCCCAGAACCATTTTTTTTTTTATGGTTAATGCTTTGTGAGTCAAAGTAGTAGTAGTGGATTTTACCTATTCTGACATTTTGGTAAGATTATGGAAGAATCTAAAGTTCTGATGTTTTTTTGGAGTTCAGTTTTGTTGCCAGCTTTTCTAAACTTTATTTGTTTTATGGATGACTATTTTGGTAACAGTGGACAGCCAGGGGTAGTGTTATTCTTGACTCTCTTTCTCCTAATTGGTGCCTGACTATTTAGAACATTAAAGAAAGTTGTTTAAACAGGACACCATCATTGAGAGGAATGGTTTTATAGGTTCATAGGTTGGTACTAGGCTATCGGCCCTAGGGCCTATACAAGCCTAGCCGCAACAATTCCCTGGCTATTTCTTCCCAGAATATTTACTTCCCCGGTCCCCTGTCTAGCAGGGTGACTGACGTGATTCACAGAGTGAATTTCCTATCTCCCATCCAATTGTCAAGGTTCCTTTTGAAGAGAGCCAAAGAGGCGCTCAGCTTGACATGTAACGGCAGTCTATTCCAGAGTATGGGGAGACTCTGGGTCAGGAACCTATCCCTCCAGCATGTTTTGTTCATTGTGATGACCGGGTTTAGATCCCTGGAGTGTGTGGCTCTGAGGGATTGGGATTTCTTTAAGTGTAGCATGTCCAACAGCTCTAGGTTTGACATGGCCTTGTATGTTAAGCAGAGATTGCCTCTGAGTAGGCGATATGTGACAGAGTGTAGCTGGAGTTTTTTTAGATGATCGGCATATGGCATCTGCTTTAGGCTTGTGATTCTTTTAGTGAGGTATTTCTGTGGCCTTTCCAGTTGTTGCAGATGTCTTGTGAAGTACATACCAAATGGGGCATTGTACTCTATAATGCATCTAATGAGGGATGAGTACAGTGGGACAATGACCTCCTTTTTTCTGGATGAAAAGCCCTTAGTGATGAGGTGTGCCACATAGAAGGATTTCCTGACTGTTGTGGTGATGTGGTTATCGAAGGTGAGACCACTGTCCACCTGTGTCCCTAAGTCCCTTATCACACTTTCAGTGTTTACTGTACTGCCACTTATGTGGTAATTCATGGGTACATGTTTTTTCCCAAAGGGGATAACTATACATTTCTTGGCATTGAGCTTGTGCCCATGGCTCTGGCACCAGGCATCTGTTTCTGTAAGGCCCTTTTGTAGAATATCCACATCATTTGGGGATTCAATAATGGCTCCCAGCTTGCAGTCATCTGCAAACTTAGAGTCCCTTAGTGCTGGCCTGTACTTCAGAGAAGTAGATGCCAAACAAGAGTGGTCCCAGGACTGAACCATGAGGTACTCCACTTGTCACTTGTCTGGAGCTGGATTTAGAGTCGACTGCTTTTACAGTCTGGGTTCTGTCAGTAAGCCAGTTGGCAACCCATCGAGTGACGTAGGGATTAATGACCAGTTTAGTAAGTTTATCTATGATTTCAGAGTGGGAGTGATGTCAAAGGCCTTGGCAAGGCCCAGATAGGCTGTGTGGACTGCCTTGCCCTCGTCCATGGCTCTGGAGACTGATTTGAAGAAGTCAATCAGGTTGAGGAGACAAGATTGGCCCTTTATGAAACCAAACTAGGTGGGGTCCAGTGTTTGAAGGTTGCCAGTGTCTTTTTGTATAAGTTCCATGATAATGCATTCAATGGCTTTGCAGATCAGGCTCATCAGACTGATGGGACAATAGTTCCCAGGATTCAAGGAGGATCCCCCTTGTGGAGTGGGATGACTGTAGCTGTGTGCCACTCACTGGGCATGAAGCCTGAGGTGAGACTATAATTAAACATGACACTTAGGTGAGGTGCCTGTTCATTTCATAGTTCATGTCGTACACAGCCTGGGATGTCATCTGGTCCCATGGATGCTGTATTCTTAGCTTTGGAGAGCATATTTTTTACCTGTGTGGTCGTGATTACCAGAATTTGGCAATATTTTGGTACTGAGATGGGCCCTTTAGGGGGTGAGAGGTGGTTGAAGTTGGCACTAAATTGATCTGCCAGGATATTGGCAATATCCTTGGGATCAGTATATTTAATGCCATTCTGTTGTAGCTCAGAGCAGATCTGAGCATTGCCATTTAGATTCTTGACATAACTATAGAATGCCTTGTGGTTGTCTTTGGAATCTTTGGCAATTTTATTTTCGTAACTAGCTTTGGAGGATTTTATGAGGGATCTCAGCTTCTTACTGAGGCTGGTAAGGGAGTATTTTGCATCCTGGGATTTTCCTCATTTCTGCTACAGTTTCTTCCTTCTGTTTTGAATAGAATCTAATTGATTGTGGATTGGATATGAATGTGATGGGATTAAAGTTGGTTAGATTACATTAAATAAAGTATTTTTCGTGGGTACATGGGTATTACTTCTAATTGCAAAGGTGGTAAGGTGATCACTACGTATGTCTGGTAAGGTGACCAAGGATGATATTTTGTTTGGATTGGTGCTCAGTATCCCGTCCAGAAGGAATTGTTTATTATTGGCTTGTTGAACCTAATTGGGGTTTGTATAATTTGAGTGTAGTCAAATAGCTTTAGTAATATGGTGAGAGAGTCAGTAATGAGGGAGATCCAATTCATGTTTGGGTCCCCAAGAATGATTCTTTCATAAAGGATGCTTTGATGTTATCCAGGAAAGAAAGAATATCTTCCACAGTTGAGATATTTTCTCTTGATGGGATGTTTAAAGCAGTGATACATATTTTTCTTTGTGTTAGTTTGAGAAGGGAAATGAATATTTCAGCAATCATAAAAATTGGCAGATTGCCAGGGTATAGCAATAGAGCTACTGTATGGTTAAAATGCATTTGACATCTATCCGTTCTTTGTTCATGAATAATACATTCAATATTAGCCATAACCAATGTGTTGGGAGGGTGGCCTAATGGTTAAGGTGTTTGCCTTACAAACACAAGGTGCAGGGTTTGAGTCTCACAAGGGATAATTGGCTAGGTTTAAAATGGCTCGCAAGGGCAGTTAGCTTAGTACTAACCTATGAACCTACAGTTACCCTTTTTTTGGGTAAAGCAGACTTATACAATGACTCTAAACTAATAAGTCACTGTGAAGAACTGAGAATTGCAGCAACATGAAGTAAAACCAAAGGCTACAATATTTAGGATTTTATTTTATTATTTAAAGATTGTAGAGAGGAAAATTATGTTTGAGCTATAGACTACTGTTTAACAAAATTTATTTTATTTTATTTTACATTTGTTGACCGGGATGGTCTAACTGGATGCATGTTTATTTTCAGTAGAGTCCTGGGGAGATAAGCTCCAGGAAGTTACATTAGTACAACTATTCAAGTAAAGGTTAATTTATATAGATACAAACTTAAAGTTTCAACAGTTCAAAAATTTACACAGTTTCAACATAAATTTAGGTAACAAGTTGTGGTACAGATACATAGTTAAAATTTCAGCAATTGTAAAAATAAACAACTTGCACAGTTTGTACCGAAATTGTTGGAAGCATTAGATGGGGTAGTTTTTTACTGTATTTACAAAGACTTGGCTATACAAGTTAAATTAGCTGTAAAGGGTAAGATATGTCTTTATAAAGGATAGGTAATTAGGTGGATATTGACAAAAAGAAAAAGTACAGTGGAAAGGCACTCTAAAATCACCAAGAAAACAGTCAAAAAGTGCCTGTAGCATAGAGTAAAACACAGAGGTAGTTTTCCAAGCTGAATTTTATTCCAAATACATACAAAACTTCACAGATAAAAAGCACACATAAACGCCTTTGCAGTACACGCGTTTTCGTCTCCATAATCAGACTTCCTCAAATGACCAGTGTTACTGTTTTTGTGAGTCTGATACTTGAAGGTCATACAGGAGGAAACCATCCTGTCATAAAGCAACCCAGAAAAATCACAATTGTTGAATTGATTTCCTTTCCTTCCAAATCCTTCCAAGGCTGCTGCTTGTCCTCTTGACTTCCTCTGCCACCCTGGTTGCGGATAACATAAGCGAACCTCTCCACGTGTGATGTCAAATAAGATACCAAACCGCCAATAGAGCTTCCAAGTCCAATGTAAAGAAACCGCTTTTTGTTGCAAAGAAGAGCTGTTCTAAATGTTATAACTAACCATTACAATGGACAGATCAAAACAGGAAAACATTAAAAAATCACTGTGCACTTTCATCTGTTTAAATACTGTTAACAGACTTCATTAGAACGTATAACAAAATGGCATGATTATTCATTCCTCGTGGCAACCATCCTTGATTTGGTTCTAATTTGTCTTACTGTTTATGGAAACCTGTGTACTACATTATCTCTGGAAAAGCGGGATCCCATCCTGGTATACGGAAGTATTGTTTGCCATAGTGCAAAGCTGTTAGAATGAGAGCATTTGTTAAGCATGCTACACGGTATGTTGGAGCACGTCTGTTGTATGTGATTGCAGCTCTCCCAGGGTGACACTGTAGGTTCCCCACAAAGCACTGTGTGATCAGAGTTGTAACTTGTAACTGGACTGACAAGGTATACAAACCTCTATTATAGATTTCACAGAATTTAACCCTGGGGTATACAAGAGGAGGTCATACCTGTGCACAAAAAGCAGTTAAGATGTTTTAAATCAGCCTGACACACTTTATTGTTTAGTGACTGTTGGTAATGTCTTCAATGTTTTATTTGAGAATAAGAAACTTTCAAGGTCCATTGCAGTCAGACAGCTCCCATTAGGATATTGTTCAACTGGGGTCAAGTTAGATTTATCACATTTATTTTGCTGTTCTTATTCCAGCTTCAGTAAGTGATGTTGCTTGCTTTTTTATCAGCTTGCATTCCGAGGACCACCTGCGGCAGCATTTACTTTTACCCAGGTTTTCATCACATTCAGGATGTAGGACAAGTTGAAAAACTACAGAAAGAGTTTCAACATTATCTAACGCGACCCATCGGCACTAAGGCATTACTGAGGATCTGCAGCACAGAAGGTGAGAACGTATCAGTCTGTATGTTGGGGAGGGGGTATTTCATTGAATAATTATGTGTGTGTATTACTGTTTGGTACTGGATGTGTGTCTCCATGGATGTGTGCATATGGCTAAGTGTGAGTAATGGTACATCAGTGTTTTTGGTGTTCCCATCTGCCTCTGTGCCTGTATGCAAGGATGTACATGCATGTTTCTATAATGTATACATATTCAGAATATTACTTTTTGTCAAAGAAACACAACAGCACATCACATTCCATTGATAAATTACACTAACAGAATGATACACCAAAAAACAAAGAAACACAAACACAAGCATTTTTACACGAAGCTCCTTGCATGCTCCCGTGTGGATACTGATGATACTGAATCCGAGCACCCTTGCAACTCTCTCTCTCTCTCTATATATATATATATATATATATATACACGATAGATAAATATAAAATATATATTTATATGTATATATGTATACATATATATATATATATATATATATATATATATATATATATATACACACACACACATTATATAGAAATTGATAGAATTTATATATAATTTATATATTTATATGTATATATGTATACATATATATGTATTTATACACACACACACACATTATATAGAAATGGATAGATAGAATTTATATATATATATATATATATATATATATATATATATATATATATATATAGATATATATATGTATAGGTTTATAGGTTTATAGGTGAGTACTACCCTAATGGCTTTGGAGCCAACACAAGCCTAGCCCAAGTATATTCCCAGTTGTCCTGTGGCTGGATGTTAGTTCCTTGTGCCCCTATCAAGCAATGATGTTGAAGAGATCCTGGGGTGATTATCCTGTTACTCAGCCACTCGTCAACATTTTTCTTGAAGAGGGCTAGTGAAGTACTCTGCTTGACATGAATGGGGAGTTTATTCCAGAGTATGGGAAGTCTCTGGGTTAGGAACCTGTCCCTCCAGCAGGTACTGTTTAATGTGGTGATGATGTTGAGGTATTTGAAGTGTGTGGTGTGGAGGGATTGAGACTATTTCAGATGAAGCATGTCTAGCAACACTGGGTCAGACATGGCTTTGTATGCCAGGCAGAGATCGCCTCTAAGTAGGCAATATGAGATGGAGTATAGTTGGAGTTTTTTGAGTCTGTCTGTATAGGGTATGTGTTTGAGTCCTAGGATCCTCTTTGTGAGGAATATTTGTGGCCTCTCCAGTTGTTGCAGTGTGTCTATTGAGCTACATGCCAAATGGGGCATTGTACTCTATAATGGGTCTAATGAAGGCTGAGTAGAGAGGGATTATGCCTTCTTTCTTCCTTGATGAGAGACCTTTTGTAATGAGGTGTGCCACATAGATGGAGTTTCTAACCACAGTGGCTGGATGGTTGTCAAAGGAGAAGATGCTATCTACTTGTGTCCCTAGATCTCTTATCACACCATGGGAGTTGAGAGGGCTACTGTCGATGTGATAATTCATGGGCACTGTGTTTTTCCCGAAGGAGATGACGATGCTCATTTTAGCATTGAGCTTAAGGCCATGGTTCTGGCACCAGTTGTTGGTGTTTGTCATATGGATTCCCTTAACATCAGTGTTAAAGCTTGAAACATGAGTTTGTTAAAAAAATCTGAGGTGGATGAACACAGGATCTCATACATGTGAAGTGTATGCTAGACCATGCACCTGAATTGCAAAATATACAAAGTCGACAATAAATTGCAGGGGAGATCTTCCATGCTTACACATGTCCTTATTCTCCTTCTTCGTTACCGTGTCATATATATCCATATGACAGTTATGTAGAGAAGTTATTTCCTTATTTGTAAAAATATATTAGATGTTTGCTTTCTTGAAAAAGTCAAATAAAATATCATAGCTGTGTTTTCTCAGGCCCATTTGTAAGGATACTTTTTGACTAACTATCCAGCAGTGAGGTCCCAAGACTTATGAAGCCAAGGTACAGAGTCTGATTCTACAATTGGAGTATACAATCCAGTCTAACAGTTTAGCTTAGAAGGTTAAGGTTAGGTGCTCATTACAAGTTTTATCCTGTGGTACTGGGTTTGAGTCATTTAGTTTCCACTTGTAAACTGTATAACTCTGAGGAAGTCACTTAGCCAGCTTATCCTCCTAGGTTGGTCTGGAAGAGGGACTTATATCCAATAAGCTTACTTTGTTAACAAATAAATAAAAAACACATTGTTTGATGTAACACTTATATAGCTTTTTTACAACTGTAATGCAAATTACACAGCCCTGCCTTTGGCATATACTTCTCTGACATGAAAGGTGATTCAAAGAGCTATGGCTAGCTAATCGGAAATTGGAGGTGGTTTTCAAATCTCATTGTAATACTCAAATTCTTCAACAAGGGCTGGACCAAACAAATATTTGGTGTGCCAATCATAGGCTTATGCTCAATACCAAATGCAGTATAGTTTCCTTTAGTAAATATAGCATCACCACTGCTTAGCATATAGATTACATTCCACTGAAATCTGATTCAGTCCTCGGGGACTTGGATAGCTATGTTGATAAGAAACTCTCCTCTAATCAACATGTCTCAATGGTGGCAAAATCTTCCTTCTTTGCACAACGTTTCCATTGTAGTACCTCCTTAAGGTTCATATAAGTTATAGTCTTACTTTATTCTGCCCTTATTAAGCCGTACATCGAATATAATGCTCTCTTCAGCACGTACGTCACTAAGCACCTAAACCAGCTTGAGTGACATCAACAACTTTTCCTCACACAAAACATCTCGGGTGTTAGCACCCTTAGCTAACCTGCTAGATTTAAAGTCCTGCCCTCTACTCATTGCTGTACACGTTTCTGATGGTCACTACTGCTTAGCCTTCTAAGGACTCAGTGCTCTTTGAACTTCTTCAAGTAAACAGGACCAGTCATACAGGAAATACCCACTCCAGAGGCCTAATTCTATACTGCCATATTAGCAATGCCAGCTCGCATGACAGGTACCTGACACAATGTGTCCCACCTTTCTGAATTAGGATGTCCTTATATATCAAGCAGAGCATTTCTCTAGCAACCTTTAAAACGAGTTGGGATGGTTGATTACAAATTTTCTTTTGAGATATGGGGGGACAATCTGCTTAATGGCAGACACTGCTAGTCTCCCCCGCAAATACTGAGTGATGTGGCTGATTTTCTGATTGGTCTCCATGTTTGTAAGCTTAGTAAGACCCTCTGAACTTGTTTATTTATTTGCTAACTGAGTAACTGAACTAGTCCTTCTTTGAGCTTTTCAGTCATAACCCAAGTCAAAAGGGCAGGGGTTTAATGCAATATGCATGAACAATTTAGGGAAGTCAATCAACCAATACTGCTATTTATCAGAGGAAGAAGAAAAGTGGAATACCCAAAGAAAAACACACAGAACACAAAGAACAAGTAAAAGCACAGACGGTTACTGAAAGCTAGGACTGATCCCTGGAGGGAACATGCCATCTATTTAAAAAGAAAAAAATGACTGCCACTTATCTGTCATTCAGTGAACACCTTAGCATAGCAGTACTTAATGGGAAAAAGAAAGAACAGGAGTAACTTGGCAATAATTGTGTAGATCAGAAACAAAAGTGTAACTTAATTCTGCATTTAAAGTTTTAATTCGATACTGTAAACCAAAAACTAAAATACACTTGTGTATCAAACTCCATTTGCTGTTCATTGCTTCATATCTTCTACTCCCTTTCTTAGGACTTATTTTGCCATCACCATGCAGAAGCTCACAGCTGCCTTGTTCGGATCTGTTGCACATACCGGTCATAAGCCCAGACACTGTGTTCACAGTACAGATGGAAGTGAAGGAAAAGCTGGTAGAATGGCCCTTTGTGACCTTTCAGTCTTGTCTCCTGTACACATCGGGGACAGGTAAGATGCAGCGGCAGTAATGACGTCTGCATATTATTTTCTTTTCTGCACTGGCATCTCTCACTCCAAGGCAAACTTGTGAGCTAGGACAGGACAGAGAACTATCACTGCAGTTCATTGTAGTTAATGACAAAGCATCATGACTTGATCCCAACTTACTTAGCAAAAAAAAAGAATGAAACTACAATCTCATACAAAACTGTACAATATAGTGCCAAAACAGTCACATGCTCACATGTGCCCATTGTATTTAAACACTTACTGTTAGCAGCTAATGATCTGAGGGGCGTATACATGTAGAGGAAATGGTGCTGCAGTGTCCCTAGCTTAGCAAGTACTGTGTGCACCTTTGATACATGAAATTCAGAAGCAGGAGGATTTATGTTCTAATGCTGATAATGCAGTTCAGCATTCGGGTGGTGTCGCACTCCTGGAGTGTCATTCTATGG